>NC_068342.1:7349658-7397968 GCF_014633365.1 Diospyros lotus
TTTTTTATTTGGTTTCTTACCCAATTCTATTGGTTTAGAGTAACTTTTGACCTTTCCATTATGCTTAATTTATCTATGGTATTTATGTATTTATTATTTTTTTGTCTTCAAGCTTCTAGTGTAACAGTTTTCATATTGACGACTTCTATGTATTTCTCTTCTGTAGTGGCTTGATGGATCCATTAAATACAGATTTAAGAAATATGAATGCTTTAGCAAAGGTGTGCATTTCATTTTAGGTCTATACTTGCTATATATTATCAGAGTAGTAGTGGTTAAATGTCAATGGACTGTGTTTTGCAGGTAATGAGGCAGAGACTCTTGCGTGGCTGAAGTGAAATTTCAAATTGACACTGAAACTCATGACCCTCTTGATATTGGTATGTAGACTTTTTGAATGAAACAACTTGGAATTATATACATAGCTTCACACTAGCATACTAAAGACATATAATTCATTTGATGCAAATGGATATATTATGAGTTATTGTTCTAGTTTGTTGATTGATACTGCTTTAGTGGATATTCATGTGTTTGGAACTTTGATGGTATGGTATGGGTTTGTGTTTGCTATAGTTTTCTGTTTTTGTTGCCCGAAATTCATAGAATATTTGGTAGGATATTCATAGAACTTTGGTGTGCATTGCAGATTTTATGTTTTGCAGATTTTTTAATGTGCTTTGCAGATTTTATGTTTTGTTCCGTTGAAAATCTGAAAATTTTTTGCTTTCTTTCATGCTTTCTTTCACACTTAAAATGTTAGGAATCCATTGCCAGGGTATCTGCTTTGTCAACTTCGGTAGATTTTCAAATGTTCGGTTAGACCGAACAAATAGACCGAACCGACCTGTTTGGTTCAATTATATACGGATCGGTTACCGGGTCGATTAGAATTTTAGGCAAAATTTCGGTTATTAAGTCAGTTTGGTTAGCCTATTTATAGTTCGATTATATCGGTTACCGATTAGTTCGGTTATATTGAATTGTTGGTCGGTTCGGTTCAGTTCAGTTAGTAAATTTCGGACGATTCGATTCGGGTATAACCGATTGCACACCCCTAGTTGTAAGTTCTAGATGTTTTATGTTTTTTTCCGTTAAAAAAAATATAGCCAAACATATCCATTCATCACATTGCTATCGCACCTGCCACCTTCCACATGCAATGGAGGTCTAACCTATCCACCGTCAAAGACATTAGGACATAATAATTTAAGTCAAAACCTATTTTTGTATAGCAACCAACAATGCCCATAAACTTTAATTATTTAATATTTTAGATAAAACAATTCATAGAATACATTACATTGGGGATGCATTCTGATATGACTTGTGAAAGGGTTGCAAGCAGGCCCTTATATGGCACTTGTATATAGTCCCTCTAGGCTCTAGCATTTAAAAACCAAAAAGATTACTGGTTAGCTATAGTAGAGTACTTTTTTTTTACCTTATATAATAAGAAATGATATGATAAGGGATGTAAAAGAATCAGATTATGTGACTAAGAGCGAGTCACTACTCGAATCAATTTTTTAAGATGAGTATTATCTAGGGTTGGCCTAAGGCATAAGGCACCTCTAAAAAAAGGAAGGCTCAAAAAATGAGGTCTTATCTTCTTTAAAATTTTATTTTCTGATAATTTTTTTTGAATTTATATTTTATTATTTTATTTAGATAAGTATGACTCAAATTCTCCAAATTCAC
This sequence comes from Diospyros lotus, assembly GCF_014633365.1. NCBI lineage: Eukaryota > Viridiplantae > Streptophyta > Magnoliopsida > Ericales > Ebenaceae > Diospyros > Diospyros lotus. The sequence continues at coordinate 7,351,360 of NC_068342.1, forward strand.
GAATTAGAATAGTGAGATGTAAAATAGAACATAACCAAAAAAAAAAAACAAGAAGTGTTACTTTCTAAACTTGAATATAAAAATTTAATTAGTAATTTTGTATCTCAAAAAGTAAGAAAATAAATTTTAATATTTATTTATATTATTAAATAGCCAACGATTTAAATCTTGTCTAGAGTAACAAATATCTATAAGCGGCAGTGGTATTATCTTTTATTGTAGACATATATATATATATATGCGGTTGCTACAATTGCAAATGGAAGAACACCAAGCTGCTGCTGCTCCTGAAGTTTCCATGCAATCCAAAGACTGGAATCCTCTTCACTTATGGTGGCCTTTAGCTTGAAGATCTGCATCTGCAAGTTCACAGAGATAAATGTGAAGCTCACGATGAAGCCACAGAGACAGAGACACAGCGATGGTGGGAACTCACCTAGCCTGCATTGTGATGCGCATTTGATATCGCATGCCGCCTTCTGTTTCGCTGGGACTGAATGCAAATAGGATCGAGATTGTTAATATTGTCTCGAAGTTACAACATATATATCGGAGGACAATTGGGACATCAATTAATTAATTGCAGTGGAGAGTAAGAATTAGGTAAATTAGCAAGGGTTCGGAGACGAGAGTGCAGTAATATTATTTATCTCTTCTGCACCTCTCTATTATTCTCTCGTAACAATTATTTGTTTCTCATTCCATTCAATCGTGACTGTAACAAGTGATATTAAGCGGAGATAATATATAACTGAACAGAGATTTACACCACCTGGGCGGCGGCCTCCACCAATACAGTGTTCCACACAGTTGGTGTAGCAGTCAGAATCGGAATGAGCTTCGGGGTTCACCGAATGCGACGACGAGATTATGAACAAAACCAGAGTTAAGGCGATCATCATCTTCTTCGTCTGCTCCATCGTCGGCCGGCCACCTGTGTGTGTGTGCGTGTCTCTCTCTCTATCTCTCTCTTTTAATTTAATTTCTGGATTGGTTTTCTGTGCATTTGCTGCTTCGTTTTTATAGACTTTGTTCCTGATCGATGGAACCATCGACATGCCGTGAGCGCGTTAACCACTCAAACGGCCGCCGAGTTTGACCCTTTCTGTCATATATATCTATCTACGTTAAAATTGTTACATAGAAGGGACCTTCCTGGTAAAGTAACCATAAAAGTCTAATATAATGCCCCACAGACGTAGCATGAATGGTTTTCAAGATAACATATTATATCTAAGAATATAGATTCGAGTCATGGCAGTCACACTGTGAGAGTTTCACTCTCCTATGGGGATGGCTCCTTGTGAGCATCATGCACTGTGTCTCTTGCCTTGGAGGCCGCCGTCTACCGTGATTAACCCCTCCCACGTACATATGACAATGTGTAAGGAACTCTTAAGGTGAGGAATTTCACATTTTATACCCAAAAGTCTAATATACAATTAGAGGTGTGCAAAAGTTTGATTTAAACCGAGAGAATCGAATCAAATTAATTAAAATTGTTGGTTTGGTTCGGTTTTAATTAATTGTTGGTTCGATTCGGTCCAGTTATTAAATTTTACAATTTCAGTTATCTTGATTTGACTTAATTTCTATATTAAAAAAAAATCAAACCAACAGTAATTTTTTATTTTATTTTTTTAGTTTGTTCGGTTTGATTTTTTCGTGTTTGTTTGGTTTTTTTAATTTTTGATTTTTTAAACTTTTTTTGGTTTGTTCGTTCGATTTGGTTCGATTTTTTTCATAACTTCAGTTTTTTCAACGTTAATATTTCAATCGATTATGTAACTCAACTGACTGAATACTCAACTCCTATGTACAACACAAAATTTACTTTTTTTATAGGGTTTTTGTGTATAATATAAAATATTATTTATGTTGGACAATGCATTGATTTTTTGAATATTATAAAATACTAGATATTTATATAACATTCGGTTAGGTCCATCCTTAGTCTAAGATAAATGCAACAAAAAATTAATTGAGCCTAAGACTTAGACTCATAATTAAATCAAAAGTAAAAAAAAAAATACAAACCAAAATAAGGGTTGCAATCTGAGTGTAGTCGAGTTTCGTTAAGTTCAGACTCGACTCAACAAATTTGAGCTTAGGCTCAAGCTCGATTCGAATCGAAAGCTCAATTTGAGCTCGATCCGATCAATATGAATCGAGCTCAAGTTTGGGTTAGCCACCAAGCTCAAGCTTGTTAGAGCCTAGAAAGCCCAATGTCATGCCCCGCGCATGGCACTACTAAAGGCAATCGCAATCAAGCCAAAAGAGGCATAGAGATATGCGCAAGGCCAAGGATTAGAGACGCAAGTGGGTCAACATCAAAAATATTTTATATCTAAGATATTTTATATGTAATGTTGTAGAGAATTCTAGATGGTGATTGTAGGCCATTAGATCAAGTCAATCTCCACTGTCCACTATAAAGAAGTGGTAGTATATATAAATTGGGGTTAGGCCTCATTTGTATCGAACCAAGAATCCAACATTCAAGTGAGGTGTTTAAGAGTGTAAAGCTAGAAAGCTAGAGTCAAGCATTTGTGCAAGGGCAACTGAGCACTTATAGTCACAAGTGTTTCTCTACATTCATTTGCCAATTTTCCCTTTCATTCCACTTAGCACTATTTTAAATAGTGCTTGTGTGAGAATCATGCTAATTCTACTGAACTTATGCTCGAATTGTCTATAAATCAAAATTTAAAATTAAGCTCAATCTCAACTCGTTACTTTAATTAATAAACTTTTAATGAGCCAGTGACTCGACTCGTTTAAATTTGTGACCCTAACCCAAAAAGAAAAAAAATCCAACTACATTAATTATTGACTGCTATTGACAATCTCCAGCCTCCACTTTCATTGGAGGCCCAACACACAAATTATAAAAAAAATAAAAATGTTATTTAGGTGCTTAATTTTTTTAATGTAAAAATGGAGAAACCCCGCCATACAACTTTGGTTCGAAGCATCCCTTCCTTATAAAGCACGAATCTAGCCGTAACTCCTTATAAACCACGAATTTAGTCGGGTCACACTTACATTGATAGAACAAATAATATAACAAAAGTGATATAAAATATCACCTCAAGTGTTTAATTTAAATTTGAGCATACAAGTAATATTTAAAAAAAATATTTATACATAATTAAAATCAGAGTGGCATAAAGTTATTTTTGTATTATCATAACAATCACCCGTTTTAATTATGCTGGATATATAGGATTAAACATAAAATATATTATTATAGATGCATTCATAGATGACTAGCGACTAGTGAAAGGGCTCAAACAGGCTCTTATGTCCTATAGTCGCTTAACATTAAAAATAGTGAGAAAAAAAAGAAGGAAAAAGAACAGATAGGGTTTGAGTACATATTTTATTCATGTGGTAGCCTCAAGCTGTTGATGTTTTCATCCAGTCCAGAGACTGGAACTTCTTCACCTCTGGTGCCCCGTAGCTTGAAGATCTGCATCTGCAAGTTCACAGCAAGGTCAAGCTCGTGATGAAGCCACCGAGAGACAAAGGAAGCAAGAGAAGGAAATTGTTTTCTTTTCAATCGGAGGGCGGATTTAGGAACTCACCTGGACCGCATTTTATGGTGCACTTGCGATCGCATCGCTGCTGCTCCCTCGCTGAGAAAGAACGCAAATATAATTGAAATTTTAGAACCAAACTAATGTACGCTGCTCGTTTGATAAGTTGTTCGACTAAACAAACATCAAAATTGTTTGAATACAACCAGTTGTCAATGTTTCGATAAAGACAACAAATCTCAGTCTCAGGAAAACCTAAAACCAAAACTAATGCAGGTATCGTCGAAACATTGAAGCCAAACTAATGCCGACCACTTGTTTCATAAATTGCTCCTGAGAATGAACACCAAATCGGCCGGAAACTCATCGTCCTCGAAAGAAAACAAACATCGAATTGCTCAAAAAACAACCATTCGGCAGTGTTTCAAACAAAGCCGTGGTCTTAGGAAAACTTACTTTCCCGTCCAACACAGGCAGTGGAGCAAGCATCGTAGCAGTCAGTGGCGTCCGATTCGACGCCCTCCAAATGCGATGACGAGATTATGAACAGAACCAAAGCTAAGACAACGATCTTCTTCAGCTCCATCGTCGTCTCCGATTGCAGCTGTATTTTTCTCTCGAGATCTGCTTTATGTGCGAGAAGGTGGATCTTATCCTCTGGATTGAGGGCCTGTTTGGCAAAAGCGTTTTTTAGGGAGTTTTTAAATTGCTAAATTTTTAAGTTTGGTAGTGTTTAAATTGATAATATGTTTGAATAAATGTGTTTTTAAGTTATTATTTAATAATTATATATTTGATTTAAAAAAATTGATAAACTATCAAAATATGATAAAAAAAATGAAAATAAATATGTTATTAAATAATATAAAAAAATACATCAAATGCTCATTTTAATAAAATTAATTATAAATTAATAATTAATTTATCACGAGCTTGACCTTGCTGTGAACTTACAGATGCAGATCTTGAAGGTAAGGGGCACCAGAGGTGAAGAAGATCCAGTCTCTGGACTGGATAAAAACATCAACAGCTTGAGGCTACCACATGAATAAAATATGTGCTCAAACCTTATCTTCTGTAATTATAATACCGAGCTTCCGAGTTGAACACTTTTCTAAGAAAGAAAACGAAGAAGAGTTGAGGACCAAAAACTAAGCCAAGGGCTTGTCCCTTGACCTATCGGTCAAGTTACTTCGTCCCTTTACCGCTCTAGACCTAATTGAAGAGTTAAGAAAGAAAGCTCAGGTCAAAATGGCTGCTTACCAATAGAGGATAGCGAAGTACTACAAGGCCAGATTGAGATTTGGAAATTTGATCGAGCTGAGCCTATACTGCTCCTACTGACTATGACTGGACAGCAGTGGACTCTTTGTCTGACCCTGCCACCTATATTTGATTTGATGAAGCAACCATTACTGGAGCAATTTCTTTAGTAGCCAGCTCAACTCCATTTAACAGGTTAGCAGTGAAAAGGAAGGCTTCATTCTTGAGTATATGAGAAGAATGAGCAACCCCTATTCAGGGAAGAGAATGTATTTGACTAGACTAGCTACCGAGCTTACTCACATAAGCTTGAAAGAAAGGGCTGAAAGACAGGTTCGACAAAAGAAACATGAGCTGAGGAAGACGGAAGAGAAACGGATTCAACTCAATCTTAGCCTAAGAGCAGTTCAGAGAAGAGAATAAAAAGTCAACGGCCAATGTCCTCTCTTAAACCGACCGATATGTCGAGATGACATCTAGCACGAGAGCAAGAAAATGAAATGGTCCCCCCATGCCCCCTTAATGTTAAGGGACTATAGGACATAAGAGCCTGTTTGAGCCCTTTCACTAGTCGCTAGTCATCTATGAATGCTTCTGTAATATATTTTATGTTTAATCCTATCCAACATAATTAAAACGGCTGATTGTTATGATAATACAAAAATAACTTTATGCCACTCTGATTTTAATTATGTATAAATATTTTTTTTAAATATTACTTGTATGCTCAAATTTAAATTAAACACTTGAGGTGATATTTTATATCACTTTTGTTATATTATTTGTTCTATCAATGTAAGTGTGACCCGACTAAAATCGTGGTTTATAAGGAGTTACGGCTAGATTCGTGCTTTATAAGGAAGGGATGCTTCGAACCAAAGTTGTATGGCGGGGTTTCTCCATTTTTACATTAAAACAATTAAGCACCTAAATAACATTGCTATTTTTTTTATTTTTTTTTTATAATTTGTGTTAGACCTCCAATGAAAGTGGAGGTTGGAGAGTGTCAATAGCAGTCAATAATTAATGTAATTGGATATTTTTTTATTTTTGGTCAGGCTTGTAAATTTAAATGAGTCGAGCTACTCGATGTTCGGCTCCTTAAAAGTTCGCTTGTTAAAGTAAATGAGTTGAGATTGACTTTAATTTTAAAGTTTGATCTGTAAACAATTCAAGTTTAAGTTCAATAAAGTACAACTCGTAAGTACTTTTAAGTAGAATGAAAGAGAAAATCGATAAATAAACGTAAAGAGAAATATATAACTTCTTATATTAAAACTCTCTACAATTATAATGATCGTTATGTACAACTAGAGATGGCAAAATGGGCCCGGCCCGGGACCGGGCTAGGGCCAGCATTTTGCTGGCCCATTTAAGGCCGGGCCGATTTGGCCCGGCCCGCTAATCGGCCCCAAAACCCCCCTATCAGCCTCGCATCTCACCCTCGCCCTCACCCTCTACCTCGCCCTCGCCCTCGCCCTCGCCCTCATCCTCACCCTCGTCTCGCCCTCGTCCTCGCCCTCGCCCTCGTCTCACCCTCGCCCCTCGCTCACCATCGCCGTCGCCCTCGTCTCGCCCTCGCCCGTGCCCCTCGCTCTCGCCCTCGCCCTCGCCCCTCGCCCTCGCCCTCGCCCGCGCCCCTCGCTTTCGCCCTCGCTCTCGCCCTCCCTTGTCCTCTGTCTTGCCCTCGCCCTCTGTCTCGCCCCCGCCCGCACCCCTCACGCGCCCTCTGTCTCACCCTCACCCTCGCCCCTCGCTCGCCCTCGCTCGCCGCCCTCGCCCCTCAGTCGCCCTCGTTCGCCCTCTGTCGCCCACACCCCTCGCTCTTAGTCTCGCCCCTCGCCCTCTCTCGCTCACGCCGCCTGCCTCTGTTGCCTAGCTAAAGCCTAAAGGTAAGTTAAGTTTTGTGTTAATTATTTGCCTAGCTAAAGCCTAAAGTTTTGTGTTAATTATTTAAAATGAATTGTTTTAATTATTTGGGCGGGCCCGTTTGGCCCGCAGGCCCGTGTAGGGCCAGGCCAGGGCCAACAATCTGCTGGCCTGTTTTTAAGTGGGCCGATTTGGCCCGGCCCGCGGGCCACTTGGTGGCGGGCCGGCCCGGCCCGTTTGCCATCTCTATTGGATTACAAGTGCTCACTTGCTCTTGGACAAGTGCTTAACTCTAGCTTTCTAACTTCTACACTCTTAGCTCTTGCACAAGTGCTTAATTCTTTGTTGGATACAAATGAAGGCCTAACCCCTATTTACACTACCACTTCCTTAGAATGGACGACGGAGATTGACTTAATCTAACGATTTATAATCACTGTCTAGAATTCTCTACAACATTACATACAAAATCTCTTAGATATTTACAATGGAGGATTCTAGATTAAACCCTAGAATCATCCCATGAAATTCTCTAGAATGGCCCCAATCTTGTGCAATTCTCTTTATCTTTCTAGAGAATTTCTTCAATGCATGGCCATGGAGTTTTCCGGATCTTGCCAAATCCACCGTGTCTTGTAAGCTTTTTGAATTTTTCATGAACCTCATGGGCGTTCCTTTGATGTCAGCCTATTTGTGTCTTGAGTCTATGCCTCTTTTGGCTGATTGCGATTGCCTCCAGTAGTGTCATGCATGGGGTGTGACATTGGGCTCTCTAGGCCCTGACAAGCTCGAGCTTGGTGGCTAGGTCAAACTCAAGCTCGATTCATATTAACTAAGATTGAGTTTAAATTGAGTTTTCGATTTGAATCGAGCTTGAGTCTAAGCTCAAGTTTGCTGAGCTATGTCTAAACTCAACAAAACTTGATTAGACTTAGTTATATTGCAACCTTAGTTTTGGTTTGTATTTTTTTTTTCACTTAGTTATATTCCAATAGTGACTTGCTCTCAGTCACGTATTGGATTCTTTTACACCCCTTTATCATATCATTTCTTATTATATGAGGTAAAAAAAAAAAGAGTACTCAAGGCATAGAGGGACTATAAGAGCCTGCTTGCAATCCTTTCCCAAGTCATATCAGAATGCATCCCAATGTAATAATGTATTCTATGAATTGTTTTATCTAAAATATTAAATAATTAAAGCTTATGAGTATTGTTGGTTGCTATAAAAAATAGGTTTTGACTTAAATTATTATGTCTAAATTAATGTCTTTGACGGTGGATGTGTTAGACCTCCATTGCATGTGGAACGTGGTAGGTGCGACAGCAATACGATGAATGGATATGTTTGGCTAGATTTTTTTTAATAGAAAAAATGTATAACTTACAACTTACGCTAGAGCATCTTTTGAGCAAATGAAAAAAAATAAAAAAAAAAATAATCTAACATAATTAGGATTGGCAATGGTTTAATTTGATTTCATTTTTTGTCAAAATCATAACTAAATCAAACTTAAACTACTAAAACCAAAACCAAACTATTACCCATTTGGTTTTGAAAATTAAAAATCATAATCAAACCATTCGATTTCAGTTCGGTTTCGATTTTAATTATGATTTTTTTAGTTTAATCCATACCAACAAAACAAATAGTATTCATAATTTTTTTTGATAATTTCACAACAAACAAAGATAAATTCTAATAAAGTTACCTTACTCTTACATAAAGTTACAAAACTTCTTGAATATAAAATCACATCTCCAAACCTACAATCGTTAAGATCAATAAATTAATATCTTCATAATTAAATTATAATTTAAGCTAAAAAAATTTAGCTACGAAAGTTAATACCTTCATCAACAACATTAATATCTTTTTGGTAAATTGATGTATATCCTGTTGGTTCCTAATGATGGCAAATATATCCCAAGAGGGGGGGTGAATTGGGATTAGGTAGATTTTCGATAATTTAAAACTTTGATTGTTGGTAGAATACTAGGTTTCGAAATATAAGCTATATGTTTCGAAATAAAACTTTCTGTTAAGTAGGTTTCAAAATCTACTATATGTGTTTCGAAATATACCTTACTGTTATAGCTAGTTTCGAAATATGAAATGTATGTTTCGAAATCTACTTCACTATTTTGCTTGATTCAAAATCTTTCGACTTGTATTTCAAACTAATAATCTTTGATAAAGAAGATATACATAAATAAGAGTATACCAAAGATGTTTGTATATCAAAGATATGTTTTGTATGTATGTGTATAAGTTTATACTCAAGAAAATTATTTTAGCCTTTGATAACAAATCTTATGATAACATATGCAATAGGTAATAATGATAAGCAAAAGCTAAAGAACAATTGCACACAAGATATATAGTGGTTTGGCACCCGTTTACTCCATTACCTTCAAGCTTACCTACTTGAAGGATTTGCAATGCCAATCACTTTTACTAGTGATCACCACAATAAGGGTTTTACCACGGTTCATTCCAAAACCTTACAATGTGAGTTTTTACGGGCTCAACTCAAACCTAGCACCAAGTGAGTTTTTTCGGGCTTAACTCAAACCTTTTACACCAAATGAGTTTTAAGGCTAAACTCGAACCTTCAACACAATGAGTTTTAGGCTCAACTCAAATCTTACAACATTAACAAGATAATCAAATTTATCTTTACAACCCAAAGAGCAATAAATGTCTTACAACATAGTTGTACAAACCTCTTAACTTGAGGTGAGGAGAGCTGGAGGATGATACTTCAGATTTCAACTTATTTCTCCTCTTCACACTTGCAATGCACAAGAATAGGATGTGTGTAGATCTTCTTAAAAGCTCAATCAAACATTTTAATCACCTCTTGTGCTTGTGTGTGTGTCTCTAGTGTGTGCTCATTTGTTCTTGCTTGTTGTCTCTCTATCAATCTCTATCCCTCTTTTCTTGTCTTCAAATATCTGCTATTTATACCAAGATATAGAAATCTGGTCGTTTATAGCCGTTAGAGACAAGACAGGAAAGTAAGTTTCGAAACATACAAAATGTGTTTCGAAAAATCACATAAATAGACCAAGGTTTCGAAACATAGACAACAGGTTTCGAAACATACAAGCCTCCAGCTAGACAAAGCACTTAGAGACAGCAGATAGTGGGAAACAAAGTCTTATGCCCACTTTGACTATTTTATAAGCACTCACATTCAAATTCAAATTTGAATCTCTTAAGCATGGAGAATGCATTAAAAAATACTTTGAGAAGCATTTAGATAAATACAAAAATGCAGAACAAATGCATCTCGGTTTTCAAATGAATCTACTGACCGAATGTCAGAGGTTTCGAAACATGACATGATAGGTTTCGAAACATACCTCTCTGGAAATGAGGTTTCGAAACATATCTCTCTGAAAAAGAGGTTTCGAAACATGGTTCAAAACCTGAATTGAAAACACATACAATGCAGAGATGTTTCGAAATAGCATACACAGAAAACATTGAAAACCATTTCAAAGGGGTTTCGAAACATGCATGGAAACATGACAGATATTCAGAATGATTTGCTTGAAAGCATAATCCACAGCATGTATACATCAAACAGGTTATTTACATTTCTTTAGTTTAAGTAAATGTCCACATTTTTTTTTATTTATATTTTACATCCATTTACTTTAATACATAAATGTAAATAACAAAGTACCCTCTATTTGGATTCAATAAAAATACTTAGAAAATCAAAATCCAAATAAATAAGAAATTAGATTTTGGAATTTAGTACAACCTCAAGTTTTAGCAATAATACTACCTCCAAAATATATACTTTCTATTTAATGAAAAATTCTTTAAAAATCGTTTTAGCACTAATGAATGTTAGATATCAAATTACTGGGAGATAGTTTTCTAAAACGAAAGATCCACCATTCAAAATTATCAATGGCATGCTTAATCATACTTAAACCAATCTTAACAATAAGATTCAAGATATGGGCAGAACAATGCATATGCAATAAAGATCCACCATTCAAAAGACATCCAACATTCAATTTTGCTTTAATCTTACCAATCATGCTATCATTGGTAGAGCAATTATCCACTGTAATTGTGGATAATCTTGAGTTCACGTTCCACCCAAGCATAGCATCAATTAACACATCGATCAACACATCATTTGTATGAGGGCAAGGGACATAGATAAACCTAAATGGCATACAATTATAAATTATTAGTAAACTTAAAGTTTAAAACTACAATTATCAAATTTAACAACAATAAAACAATATACTAAGTTATAAAATACTTGTCATACCTCAAAATTTTGCTATGCAATGTCCAAGACTTATCAATGAAATGTCCTGTAACAGCCATAAAACCCTTTTTTTGGTTACTAGAAGTCCACATATTCATTGTAATAGCCACCCTACTATCAATGTTTTCAATCAAACTCATCACTTTATCCATTTTTTCACTATAAATCCTCATGATATCATTCTTCAAAGTATTACGAGAAAGACACTTGAAAAGAGGTTGAATGGTACTTGTGAAATCTTTGAATCCACTATGCTTCACCATCAAAAGAGGATAATCATGCATAATGATCATCTTTCCTAATTTCTCTCTTTCTTTTTTTTCATATATGGACCAGAAAAGATCTCTCATTTCAAATCAGATTTTATAAACATTTGCCGTACATCTCCTACCAATCTTCTCTTAGGACACCTATTGAGATATTGCTTCATAGTTGATGTACCATTTGTTGATTTACCCGCAAGTAATTTCTTACAATAGTTGCATTGAAACTTAATTTCTTTATTAATGACCACGCTTTGAAAATGTTTCCATACATCACTTCTAGTCCTACCACCAATTTTCTTATTAGAAACATTTATCTCTTGAGAACTCTCCACCGGTATTAATTAATGAGTTTGTTCACCGGACGAAGATCCGATCACAAAACATTGTTGTGTGCTGCCACTTTGCGAGCATGCCATATTCTGTAAAAACTTTCTCAAAAAATACAACAACCTCAACAAAAAATCAAGTGTAAATAAGTAAAAAAAAATATGACCAAAAAAAAAAAAAAAAAAAAAAACGTACCAGTTATACGAGAGCCGAGAGGCAGAGGGCGAGCAAAAGGGCGAGAGCTGAGAGGCAGCAAGGGCCGATTAGAACGAGAAGGGTCGAGCGAGGGAAAAAGTCGAGAGACAGCGAGAGCCGGAGGGCAAGCGAGGGCGAGGGAGAGCAAGAGAGGCAGATAGCGAGGACGAGCGAGAGTAAGAGGGGCCGAGCCCTAGCGCAAGCCGATAGGCAGTGAGGGTCGACGAGAGCAAAAGTCGAGAGGTAACGAGGGCCGGAGGGTAAGCGAGGGCGAGCGAGAGCAAGAGGGGTCGAGCCTTAGCACGAGCCGATAGGCAGCAAGAGCCGACGAGAGTGAGAGGGGTTGAGCGAGAGCAAAGGCAGTGAGGGTCGGAAGGCAAGTGAGGACGAGCGAGAGCAAGAGAGGGAGAGAGGGAAGGCGAGCGCGAGCAAGAGGGGCCGAGCCCTAGCGAGAGAAAGAGAGAGCTAGCTAGGGCGAGCGATGGAGAAAGAGGGCGGGCGAGAGCGAAACTGCAAGAGCAGAAAGCAAGGGCGAGCACGATCGGACGAGTAAGAGAGATGAGGCAGAGAACGAGAGACAGCAAAGGTGAGAGAGAGCTAGAGCGAGGTCAAGAGAGGAAGGAGAAGAGAAGGGTTTGCGGGTTGGGCTAGGGTGGGTTCGCGGGATTGCAGGCTGGGCTGGGGTGGGTTCGCAGGTTTACGAGCTGGGCTGGGTTTCCCAGCCGCCCCTCTAATATTATATATATATATTATATATATTTGCTTCGATTTGGTTCGGTTACCCACACAACAGTTCGATTTTAGTTCGAGTTTTGGTTTGATTTTAGTGAAAATCATAATCAAATCATACCCATTGAAACAGTGTTCGATTTTTTCCCAAACCAAATTATTACCAAGTCAAACGATTTTTAACTGTGTTGACCGGTTCGATTTTGATTCGGTTCTCCACGATTTCAATTGCAATTGCCACCTCTAAACGTAATGCTAAATTAACAACATATTTACAGAAAATATGTAAAAAATTAGTACCATCAAGTTAATGTAAGAGCCTGCTTGCAACCCTTTCCCAAGTCATACCAGAATGCATCCCTAATTTAATGTATTCTATGAATTGTTTTATCTAAAATATTAAATAATTAAAGCTTATGGGTATCGTTGGTTGCTATACAAAAATAGGTTTTGACTTAAATTATTATGTCTAAATGTCTTTGACGGTGGATGTCTTAGCCCTCCATTGCATGTGGAAGGTGGTAGGTGCGATAGCAATGTGATGAATGGATATGTCTGGCTAGATTTTTTTTTAATAGAAAAAATAAACTTAAAGCGTCAACCATTCACGTTAGAATATCTTTTGGGCAAGCATAAAAAAATTAAAATGATCTAACACACAATGTTAAACTAACAACATATTTATAAAAAATATATAAAAAAACTAAGCACTATCAAGCTGGATCAATAATAGCTAGGCCTGTTCCACTAAAATCATTTTTTGCTCGCCCGAGGATATTCTTCTTCTTCCTCTCTTTCTTCAATTGAGACTTGGAAATTACTGCAGATACAATTGTCGTGGAGCATTTAATGACAATTTTGAGCAACTGCTAAAGTAACCGTCATAAATTATATTTTTTGTAGTGATTTTTAAAATATTTAGCGGCAGTTTCAGAATTGTCGCTAAAAACTGTTAAAATTGTTTCCCCCGCTCACACTGGCCTGGCTGCCCTGCACACCTCGTGCCTGCATGTCCGCTCGCCATGTGACAATGCTGGAATTTTATTCCAACTGCCTTCCCCGATTAAAAATCAATGACCTCCTGTGCGTGCACAAAACCATCTGATATGTGAAATCTACTTGTTATATACCCGTGCATATTAATTATATACTAATCCAACCATTATTTTTTATAATTATATTTAATATTTTTTAATATAAATTCAAAAATAAATTAATCGATTAAATTAAATATGTATTTTTTAAAAGAATAATGGAATAAATTAAAAATATATTAATTGAATTAAATTAAATAAATAAATTGATTAAAAATAAAAAAAAAGAGTTAACATATTTTTTTTAAATTTATTTTATAAATTATCAAAATTTTATATATTTTTAATATAAATATTTTTTTATTTTCTAAAATTTCACGACAATTTTTCAAAATCGCCTCAATTGTTAATTTAATTTAAATTTTAAATTATTAAATAATTTTTTTAATTTAATGGCAAATTTTCAAAAATCATTGTAAAATTTAATTTTAAATTTTAAAATTTTAAAATTTTGAGACGATTTTACAAAATCATCTCAAAAAGCGTATTTTGCAACAACTTGCAAATTGCAGTAAAATTCCATATTTTGCGATGATTTTTAATTTTTTTTGTAGTGTGCACATGTAAAAATAATAAAAAGATTTAGATAAAAATTTGTTAAGTGACATTTGATGTTACGATACACTAGAGGGTGATCTGTATTACGACATTTGACATTTGTGTGTGAGTGTGTGTGTGGGGCCCGTGTTATGAAATTTGACATTTGTGTGTGTATAAGGTTTAATTTGGTGAACATGAAAGCATCTAAAGTCATGCATTTGTTGTAGAATTAGGAATTGGGTAGTTTCTAAGGAATTTTGTTTGATGTGAGATGGAAATGGAAATGCAAATGTAAATGCAGTCAAAAGCTTTAATGATAAGTTGGAGTGGAGTCAAAGTTTTATGCTTTTGTTTTCTTAATTTTCATACTACTATTAAGTTTAAAGTCCTTCCTTTGTCAACAAAAGTTTTAAAGACTGTCGGTTGGCCGGAGAATTATTTCATATGATGTATTGTCTTCGAGAATTAAGTTAATATTTAAGGAATAGAATAAATTAATAGTATTAAATTTCATATTCCTAGCTAGATCAACTTTCATTAAACACAATGATATTATTATTATAATTAATAATATCATTAAGTTGGTTGAGTGCGATTTTAAGAATGTTTTGACAATGAAAAATTAAATGTAAAATTTTAATACAATTTTTTTATTAAAATATCTTAATAATAAGATATGTTATTACTTGGAAATTAATTAATTAATATATAAATTTAATAGAGTAATTATTGTTTGACAATTACTCTATGACTTTGTGCTGTCATTAATAAATATCAATACATCATTAGGATGATTCTCCTTGGGCGACCCTCGTGCTCGTGCTCTCAATTGCGATAAGAAAGGTAAATTATAAATTAGGTTTTCGACATTTGCGTAAGACGAGAATCGAATTCAAAACCTACCAGATTGACACCAGCATATTGCTTATCGAACCGCTCGACCTATGTCATGGGGGCAATATCAGTAAATCCTTGATTGGTACAAAATTTGCATTATGGCTCTTATGACTTTGTGCTTGTTTTTGTCGTTACCCTTTCGAGCTTGGTTTCTTGGACTTGAAGATTTGCAAGCTAGATGCAGCCTTTCGAGCTTGGTTTCTTGGACTTGAAGATTTGCCAGCTAGATGCAGCCTTAGCTCGTTGATCCGTCCCACTGATATAAGCTAAGTTAGCCTCATCCTTACACAAGCATTACTTAAGTGCTTCCTAAGCAGAATGAAAGGGAAAATCGATAAATGAACGTAGAAAAAAATATACAACTTCTTGTATTAAAACTCTCTACAATTACAACGACCCTTATTTACAACACTTGTGACTACAAGTGCTCACTTGCCTTGCACAAGTGCTTAACTCTAGCTTTCTAGCTTTACACTCTTAGACACCTCACTTGAGTGTTGGATTTTTTGTTGGATACAAATGAAGGCCTAACCCCTATTTTTACTACCACTTCCTTAGAATGGATGGTGGAGATTGACTTAATCTAACGGTCTACAATCACCATCAAGAATTCTCTACAACATTACATACAAAATATCTTAGATATTTACTATGGAGGATTCTAGATTAAGCCCCTAGAATCATCCCATAAAATTCTCTAGAATGGCCTCACTCTTGTGCAATTCTCCTTATCTTTCTAGAGAGTTTCTTCAATGCTTGGCCATAGAGTTTTCCGCATCTTGCCAAATCCACCATGTCCTGTAAGCTTTTGGAATTTTCTATGAACCTCAAGTACGTTCCATTGATGTCAGCCCATTCGTGTCTCTAGTCTCCGGCCTTGCGCATATCTCTCTGCCTCTTTTGGCTGATTGCGATTGCCTTCAATAGTGTCATGCACGGGTGTGACATCAAGCTCTCTAGGCTCTGACAAGCTCGAGCTTGGTGGCTAGTCCAAGTTCAAGCTTGATTCATGTTAGTCGAGATTGAGTTCAAATTGAGCTTTCGACTCCAATCGAGCTTTAGCTTAAGCTCAAATTTGTTAATTCGAGTCAAACAAACTAAAAAAAATAAAAATTTTAGTTGAATAAATTATTTTAATTTTTTTAATATAAAAATTGAATCAAATCAAAATAACTGAAATTGTTAAATTTAATAACTGGACCAAATTGAATAAATTATTAGCTAAAATGGAACCAAACCAACAATTTTAATCAATTTGGTTGGAACTTTTGCACACCTCTATATTAGACTTTTATGACATTAAAAACCCCTTGCATGTTATACAACCACCATTCGCACTGGATGCTTGAGCAGGAGGGTCCCTTCTATCTAACAATTTTAATGTAGATGTCAGAAAGGGTCAAACTCGGCGGGCGTTTGGGTGGTTAACGCGCTCGCAGCATCCATGTCGATGGTTCCATCAGAAACGAAGTCTATAAAAACGAAGCAGCAAATGCACCGAAAACCAATCCAGAAATTGAGAGAGATAGACACACACACACACACACAGGTGGCTGGCCGACGATGGAGCAGACGAAGAAGATGATGATCGCCTTAACTCTGGTTTTGTTCATAATCTCGTCGTCGCATTCGGTGAACGCCCAACCTTCCGCTTCCGACTGCTACAGATCCTGTCAGACCCACTGTATCGGCGGCCCTCCCCGAGGTGGTGTAAATCTCTGTTCAGTTGGATATATATTATCTCCGCTTAATATCACTTGTTACAGTCACGATTGAATTGAATGAGAAACAAATAATTGTTACGATAATATAGAGATCAGAGGCGCAGAAGAGATAAATAATATTACTGCACTCTCGTCTCCGAACCCTAGCTAATTATTCACCTAATTCTTACTCTCCACTGCAATTAATTAATTGATGTCCCAATTGTCCTCCGATATATATGTTGTAACTTCAAGACAATATTAACAATCTCGATCCTATTTGCATTCAGTCCCAACGAAACAGAAGGCGGCATGCGATCGAAATTGCGCATCACAATGCAGGCTAGGTGAGTTCCCACCATCGCTGTGTCTCTGTCTCTGTGGCTTCATCGTGAGCTTCACATTTATCTCTGTGAACTTGCCGATGCAGATCTTCAAGCTAAAGGCCACCATAAGTGAAGAGGATTCCAGTCTTTGGATTGCATGGAAACTTCGGCAGCAGCAGCTTGGTGTTCTTCCATTTGCAATATTGTAACATGTTAGAAAACATGATCTGATCATACGTAGCGAAAAAATAAAATCTAATTTTATTAGCATCATGTTTTTCAAATCTTACGATTTAAATCGAATACACAAAATGAAAAGTTATTTCGAAACGAAATTTGATTTCGTAACTGATAACCCGCCTGATATCTCCTACGCGTGAGATGTCGAGTCGGTCCACCCAAAATCTTCAAGACTTCAATAGACTTAAGAGAAAAGGGACACGGAAATTTTCTCTAAAATTTTCGTTTTGATTCAACTGATCGATTATCTAGATTCTGGGTTTAATATTATATTTATAGACAAAAAATCTTAAAACCCTAAGTGCTATTGGACTGGGCAGTGCTATTGGACTGGGCTTTTGTTGCTAGCAAAAAACCCAATCCAACTTAATAATTAAATAAATAATCATATTATTTATTTAATTATTCTTATTTCTTTAATAAATAATTACACTTATAATTTAGTAATTTCATAATTACTAAATTTGTCCATTTTTCTTTTAAAATGATTTCTGTTGGGTGGGACTTTCTTGGTTTACAATTAAATTGGCAACGAGAATTAATCAATTATTAATTCTCATAAATCATGAGTGACATCTAGCAATATCTCATGATTACCCAATTTAATGTGAAGTGGAAATGTGAACCTTACACTACGGTGCCCTGCAATACAGTCCATCTATCATACTATATCCCGACGAGATATGAGATCACGGTCAGCAGGTTAAATCTCTCAATCTTGTCATATGACCAAATTCAATAATCACACTTGACTAATATGACACAACCTTTACGGAATCCAAATTTTGTCCTTATATTACCTCGGCCAAGAATTTATCGTCAAGTGGCCATTGAATCGCATTGGATATCCTCCTCGTATATCTCGAGGTGATAGATTCCATGTCTGATGCACACATACATTGTGTATCACTGAACTAGGCACATAGATACGTACGACTATCCCTGATTATAGAGATGGGAAATGGGCCGGGCCAGGCCGGCCCGCTACTGTAGCAAACAGGCCGGCCTGGCCCGCCCAGCAGAATGCGGGTCGTGCCGGGCCAGGGATATCTAGCCCATAGCCCGGCCCACCAAAATGGCCCGTGGGCCGGCCGGCCTAAATGGCACGGCCCGGCCCACCAAAAATAAAAAAATATTTAAAAAATTTTGTTTATTAAATATTTAAACATATGTTTAAAAAATATGTTTAAATATATTTAAACATATATATTTAAATATAATAATTAAAATTATTCAAACATTAAAATTATACATATTTTAAAAAATTATAAAAATTTTACAAACATAAAAATTATATTTAAAAATTATAAATAAATGGCCCATGGGCCGACCTAAACAGCCAAGCCCATGGGCTAGCCCTTCCCAGCAGGCCCGCGGTCCTGCCCATGGCCCGGCCCGGCCCGCTTGGCCCATTTATTAAGGGCCATAGGGCTGTGCCGGGCCCCAATATTCATTGCCTCGGCTCGGCCTGTCTTCCTCACGGGCTAAATTCGGCCCGGCCTGCCCATTGCCCATCTCTACCTGATTAGGATAACCATATAATATCGTTGATATCCTAATCCACCAACACACAGATATCCATGTCATCTCAGGTCTAAGGACTAATGCAACTCCGTAGTTAATATTGAATCATTGATCCGTGAGATAAAACCCATGTGATTCAATATTAATAGTCCCGTTCAGTGAACCCGTTCTTACAATGAGTACCCACTCATTTTCCTTCTGTATCTCATACAGAATGGTACGAGACTCACTAATCTTATCTTTCGGTATCTTATACCAAACAAGGAGGAAGACGATGTGCCGGCCTTTGCAAGTTGCTAATTATTCGGATTAGGAACTCTATGGCCAGAAACATATTTATAGTATAACGTATTGTAGATTATTCATCTCGATTATTCTTAACAATTAAGAATGGTATCTACTCCTTATTATACTAAAGGATATTTGTATCTTCAATTCAAACCATATTGCAATTTAAATTAAACATAAAACTTGCCATTAAATAGTGTTTAAAGAATTACAAGATCAAACCCTATTGTCACTACAAGAGATTTGAGTTTTTCCGGCGGTTAAAAAACCGCCGGTAAAATTTTTACCGGCGGTAATTATTCTGCCGGAAATACCTCCGTCGGAAAATATTACCGGCGGTTTTTAACCGCCGGGAAAAAAAATTTACCGACGGTTTTGTTGAACCGTCGGTAAAAATAAGAATTCCCAGCGGTTTTAGAAATCCACCGGCAAAGTTTTAATTTTACCGGCGGTTTAAAAACCGCCGGTAATGATTTTTACCGGCGGTTTAAAACCGCCGGTAAAATAACATTACCAACGGTTGAAAACCGCCGGCAGAGTTTTTTCCTTTGCCGGCGGTTTAAAACCGCCGGTAATTCTATTCCAAAAACATTATTACCGGCGGTTTTTAAACCGCCGGTAATCTTAAAATTTTTTTTAACAGCCTATACACCGTACATTAATAAAATGCAAAACCTGTATAACAAAAAACTACCAACAATTTTAAAAGATTCACCCACTACACAATAAGTATAACCATTTTATCTCGTCTATTTAAATACCATTACAATTTTAAAAGATCGATCTTATCTCGTCTCATTACACAATACCATTTTTATACATACAAATCAACCCTAAACTAAAACATGTCCAAGTGACCTCAGATAACTATTTATTACACCACCATGCTGCTCCAACCAAAATTGTATATCATATTTTTTCGATCTGCATTGAAAAACAATAGATTTATAAGTATGGACATTAACTATGAAATTGCATAAAACATGATCAAAATTGCATAACTATATATAAAAACACTTACATCTGAGACCCTCCATGGTATCGTAGTTTTACTGTTATTAGCATCCCTCAAAACACGCATCCCAGAAAATTGTCGAGGCAATGGATATAAAGGCTTAAGCACTTTCTGAATACTAATTTCAACAAATTCATTACCTAGCTCTACTCCCCCTACAGACTTGGTCGGATCAATGGACACAATAATTGCCTCAGCAACAATGTGGCGAGGTATTCGTCTATTCATCAAGTGAACAAATTCACTAATCTGATCATACAGAATAATAAGAATTACTTAGTATATAATATCATGAGTATCCATGAGAACAAAGCAAGGTTCAGTTTTGATTTTTCCAACTGAAAACAAAAACTAAACACAAAATTTGAAAACTTAAACTAAAAAAGAATACGTGAAAATTAAGAACAAAATCAAACAGGCAGTTGATCTCCAAGGACCATTCAGAATCACTGCCTATTAGTTCATTAAATAAGAAACCAAATGCTTTCTATCCTGTAATTTTAAATAGGGATGGTGCTAATTTTCAATTTTTGTGCTCCCCATTCGTTGTTTACTCATGTGCCCTGGTGGGACAGAAATCTTGAATCCCAACACCATCTCCAATGGGCTACCCACTCTATCCCCTATCAATAATGAACAATATAATTTATAATACAGTTTTGTGTAACACAGAAATAAACACAATAATAATGGGATAAACATTGCATATTATACAAAATTTGTAAAACAGTAACGGCAAAGTCATGTTGTTATTGCTGTTTCAAAAAGAACATAAATTTCAAACTTACAATGGGCTGTTGGCAATAGTGTATTGATATAAACTTCAATTTCACAACTATAAATCATTCTGTTAATTAAACTGTTTCTTCCATGTGAATGGTAAATTATTTTAGTTTTAAATTTGAACAAAAGATATATAAACATCATCAGTACCACAAGCTTGAAACAGATTAAAGGAGAAGAGGTGAGCTGTTTATTACTAGGAGAGGAATGGAACATGTAGATAGTACACAGTACGTTTTCCATTGTTATAAAGTTTCCAATAACTGGACTGAGCAAATACTTTTTTAAATTTGGCAACTGGTTCTGCTAACAAGTTTACTTGGGTTCAAACATTTCAACATTCAACCTTGTTTTAAGCAAAAACAATCCACTTAAATAGCTGAACTGGAGCATGTGAAGTTCCCTCTTATGGTTTTGACAACTCCCATATGCAATTATTTGGTGACTGTAAAAGTTTAAGCGTGTGAATATGAAAATTTGTATTAAAGAAGGAAATATACATTAGCAGCTAAGATAAAATTATTTACTAATATAATAGTTGTGTATTACCATTTTTTAAATCTTTGAGATACCTAGCATAATATTTGAAAATTAAAAGGAGGTGCCTTAAATTAGGCCTAACCGCAAGGGTGTCATACTCAAATATATATTTGATGTTTGTAGACAACCTTATGCTTATTGGTAAACTAGATCAATCCAACGTTGCAACTGTTACAATTGCTTGGTTAGGATTAGGGTTAGGCAGAAATCAAAATCCACTTCTTTTTCTGCACAAAAGCATTGGCAATGGCTACACTCAACACATTGACACGCTCAGTTTGCTTTGTCCTCACTCTCTACTCCTTCAAAATCAAGTACTCTTGCCATGTTCTCTATCTTTGTTGTACATTAAATTAAAATTTTAAAAAAATTATATCATTTTGTGTTCATTTTTTAGTAAATGAAGACCAAAGCATTGACAACCACCAAGAAGAAGATTGCCCCGGAAGAGAGCATGCACCAAGCACAGATGCAAAGACTAACGCTAGCTCACTAGAGCCGAGCAAAGGATTACAAGACTAACCCTCCACCCAAAGCAACCTAGTCAATAGGTTAATTTGAAATTTCATTCAAATTAACATAAACAGAACTTGTTTTTTCATGAACTGGTAAAACTAAAACCAAATACATTGGTTAATTTGAAAGTTCATTCAAAAGTGTTAAATTGTCCCTGACTTCTAAAAATAAATGCGTGAGTTAATCCTTGTGAAGAAAACATAAACAGAACTTGTGGGTGTTTAAATACATGCATTTATTATATTTAAAAAATATAAGTACTATTTAAAAGTTAACTTAATATAGTCTAATTTTGAACTTCCAAATCCATGTAAATTGGTAAAATCGCCACTTCAATGACCAGTCCAAAAAGAAAAGTGCAAAACATAAACAGCATCACATTAATGCAGAAAACTAAAAGTGTGTTCTTCAGCCCCTCCATCCAAACCAAAACGAAAGTGAAATCCAATTGCCAAATAAACAAATCAAAATTACCAAATTTCCACAAGCACAGATTATCAAAGCATGATTAAAGTTAATGGGTTTTAATAGTGGCAGGCTTGGTTTTTGCAAGGAATTGGGCAAGATCAATAGTGCATTTGATTTTGAAGTATATTAACTATTTGGTAGCGAATTACCTCTAAATGATGATCACATTCTGGTATCGATAATCCAGCGCATTCAGCTTCGGGTGATGGTGTGCTTGCATGTGTGGCAGAAGTACTAGCATATGAAGATGGCTATATTTCAAAATAGTTTAGTTAATATATATAGTAAACATGTAATTTTAAATCAAATGCACTAATGAACGACATACCTGTCTCGGTTGTGGTGTATTGTCTGGAGCTAGTGGTATATGTCCCATTGCCTCAAGTATTGCACGAACTTGGATTTGAACTTGACTTTGGATTTGAACTTGAAATTTTTCTTCTAGCTCGGCAGTAATTTGCGCACGCATTTGGTCATATTGCTCTTGAGGCACTTGATACTGTTGTCTTTGTCTAACCTTAGTTGGGCATGTTCCAAGTCCTCCCATCCTTACCCTGCCATGCCCATCTTTGCCTAGTATTTGAGTAAAGACATCTTCTACCGAATCTGGGGTTTGTTCATCTGTGGGTATTTGTGACAACCTTTCATCCATTTGTTCCTCAAGAAACATTTCACAAGTTAGTTACATCAGTCGACAAGTAAAAGAAACAAAATATATCTACAACTTTCAAATTTTAAAAATACATACAATTATATATGAAGATGTAGAGTCTACTATCTCTCCGCTCTTTTTGGTGTGTGTCTTTCTAAAGAGCTTGATTCTATCTGGCTCATCTCCACTTTCAATAGTCATCTAAAAACATATATAAGATATGAAATATATTAAATGTTTAAAGTTTAGGCATTACTAATTAAATTATCAATAAATATATATAACTAATATCCATTCTATTCTTACCTGGTGTCTAACCTGAGGATGTGATCGCCTACCGCTGGTGTGACCCATCTTTTGCTTATCTCGATTGGCACGATTTGTCACACTACGTTCCTACTTGTAATATGATATTAGAACTAGGCATAGAGAATCCATCTGATATATCCACCCATACATAAATCATACATACCTGTGCTTGCTCACATCCCCAATACTCCACAAGAACCTTCCACTGTTCTGGGTCCACCCCAGGCGGTATTTTTGACAGGCGAGCCTCATCTGTCTCATGGCAATCATAATGCCTCTTCAAGGTGGCTTTGTATTCTCTCCACTTCTTGGAAGCATGTTGCAAGCAAATTGATCTCCATGTTGTAGGTACATCAGTGTTATCCTACAATGATATCCTTATTAGAGTATAAAAGTTTAGAGTCAAATAACTAAGAATCAGAGAGACGTTATTTACTCACCAAGACCTCTTGCCAGATGCGCTCCTTATATGGTTCCATCCCTGGTGATCTCCAATCAGTAAATGTAAGGGGAGCAATACTCCTTACCATCACACCTAGTTGGGTTTCCAACTTAGTTGCCATCTCCCCAACTGGTTGTCCTTCAGCATCAAATTCAATATGAATCTTTTCCTTTCCCCACTTTGAAATTTGTCTTGATATTCCTCTTCCTTTCTTGGCAGTAGATGACATGGAGCTTGTACCTGCTAAAACATAATAACACAATAAATTCAGATTGAATTAGGAAAGAATAATAATTTATTATCGTTCATATAAATTTTTGGTATTTACCTTGCTGACTATGTGAGTTTTGGGAGTTGGATTGTGAGTGGATCAAGTCCTCTTCAGGATGATGGGGATGTGGCGGGACTGGGTTTGGGGTTGGATGATGGGATGGAATTGATTGTGAATCATTGTGGTGTGAATCTGTACTACGTGACATGAATCCAATTGGCCAACGAGTCTGCCTCTTAGGTGCCATCAGTGTAATTGCCTATTATTGATTTGAATGTAAAAAACAATCTGTTAGCATATCAATTTAGGTTAAACAAAAATAACAAATCAAAACATAAAAAGCTAAAAACATAAACATATATACATACCACATCATTAAATATTATGCAAGGAAGACATATACATGCCACTTCAATATTAGAAATCATTATCATCACTATGTGCAGTATAAGGAATGGAATTGTCGTCGTCATCTGATATATCAACTAGCATACCATCCTCATCAGATTCTCCAGAAGAGTAGTCTTCATCAGATTCTCCTAACTCTGCATGTAAGGACTGATCATTGTTGATTTCAACATGATTACTAATTAAAGCATCTTCCTCATCACAACTCCCTGTCACATTTCTTTTACCCATGTTATACAAATCTCTAGGTGTCATCTTCATGACAACGTGCCATTCTTCATCAAGAGGATCAGCCACATACCACACTTGTGATGCTTGAGTTGCAAGTATAAAAGGTTCGTCTGTTGGTTTATTCTCTTGATACATTAAACAATTAAAATTTACAGTTATGAAATTCAAACTGTCAACCTTCATCCCTCTGTTATTGTCAACCCAATCACACTTAAACAAAACAAATTTGAATTCGTTAGAGTATCGTATCTCAACAACATCTGTTAGGACTCCATAAAAGGTAACATCACCACTGATAGGACGTTTATCTTTTGAACTAGCATAACTTTCAGTATTTGCAGTTAGTAATACTCCACTGTTTTGAGTCATTCTTCTCCTTTCTCGACGCCTCGTGTGGAATTTGAATCCATTTACGATGTACCCAGAATACTTCCATGCCCATGAGTGAGGCCCAGCAGCTAATGTTTTCACTTCATTGGGTACATTGTGACCACTTACTTGCAATTCATAAACCTGTTTTGTAACATGTTTATAATTCGTTACGCAAATAAATATATGCAAATTCTAAGATGGTTAGATATGGATGTTTAGGGTGTGGTGGCAGCATGTTAAGACATCACTTACATGTTTTTGAAACCATAATGGGAAGTTTTCATGGTGTTTTTGTGTAATTTCACGATTGCTAGCACCTCTTCTTTCCAATCTAATGGATTGTAAGTGTGTCCTGCATTGTATGCAAATGATAGGAATTATGAAATTAAAGTATAATTTTTTTTTATTATGAAATAAAATTGATCAACCAGATTAAGTTATAATAATCTTACTCTCGATAAGACGAAATTGTACTACAATTTGCTAGCACATAACGATGGACTTGTTGCAATGAAATCTCATCCAATGTGACTAATTTCCCTTTTTTTGGGATAGGTTGACCATGTGCACCCTCATAATTTCGAACCGGCCTATTAAACTTTGTTTCCACATCATCCAAGTACCTTGCACAAAAAGTCAAACACTCTTCTGCCAAATAACCTTCAGCAATAGATCCTTCTGGATGACTTCTAGTCCTTACATACTTTTTCAATGTCAATAAGAACCTACATGATAAGTTACATTGTCAAGTAAATTCACAATATTTACTTAAAAACGAACAAACAAATTCACAAATAAAAAAAAATCATGGCTTAATATACCTCTCGACTGGATACATCCACCGAAACATTACCGGTCCCGCAATTTGGACTTCGTCAGGCAGGTGAACAACTAAATGCTCCATTATATTGAAGAAGCTCGGTAGAAATATTTTCTCGAGGTGACAGAGCACCAATATAATGCGTGACCTCAATTGGTTACACTCGTCTACTGTAATGTTTTTAGAACACAACTGTTTAAAATAATTGCATAATTCAATCAAAGTTTTACTGACATACTTCCTCTTGAACACCCTCCTAATTGCCAATGGAAGCAAATGTTGCATCAAAACATGATTGTCATGGCTCTTAAGTCCACTCATTGTGTGTTCTTTGAGTTGGACACGACGTGATATGTTTGATGAGAATCCATCGGGTGATTTTATACTTTTCAATACTTTTAAAAATACATGTTTTTGTTCTCGATTCAACGTGAAAGATGTAGGAGGTAAATACTTCTTCCCACCCAAACGATCTTCAGGATGTAACTTTTTTCTTATCCCTAGTTCTTTCAAATCAAGACGTGCTTTCAAGTTGTCCTTTGTTTTACCTGAAACATTTAATAACGTCCAAATTATGTTGTCACAAACATTTTTCTCAATGTGCATGACGTCGAGATTATGTCGGATCAAATTGTCTTGCCAATATGGAAGCTCAAAGAATATACTATGTTTTTTCCAACCACCCATTCCTCTCCCAACACTAGTGCCAGAATTCTCACGATTTCCATACATCTTCTTAACAAATTCAATATCTTTGAATACATCGTGGCCAGATAACTGAGGAGGAGCAACACGGTTCTCAATGGTTCCATCAAAATTCTTCTTGTCTAACCGAAAATGATGACTCATGTCCTCCAAGAATCTACGGTGACCCATATAACAAAACTTACCACCATGTTTTAACCATTTGGACTCCGTCTCTTTCATGCAACAAGGACAAGCAACTCTTCCTCGAGTACTCCATCCAGATAAATTAGCATACGCAGGAAAATCATTAATCGTCCACAACAATGCTGCATGCATGTGAAACATTTCTTTTCTTGAAGCATCATAAGTTTCTATCCCCTCGCTCCATAATTCTTGTAACTCTTGAATCAACGGTTGCAGAAACACATCAATATTGTCTCCTGGTGCACGAGGTCCATCAATCAATAAAGACAAGATGAAGTAAGGTTGTTTCATACACAACCAAGGTGGTAGATTATATGGCATTAACACAACTGGCCAAATGCTATAGCTAATGGTCATTGTTCGAAACGGATTAAACCCATCAGAAGCCAACCCAAGTCTAACATTGCGACTATCTTCAGCGAATTTCGGATGTTGTTCATCAAAAGATTGCCAAGCCAATGAATCAGCAGGGTGCCTCATTATACCATCCTTTGTTCTACCTTCTTCATGCCACCTCATTAACGATGCTGTTTTGTTAGACATAAACAATCTTTGCAGTCTCGAGATCAAAGGAAAGTGTCGTACTTGTTTAGAAGCGACTTTTTTCATCTTCGTTATATCATCGTCTACGTGCACCTCGTATTCTTTGTACCTTGACTCCCCACAAAAAGTACATCTGTCCAACTTTGATGCATCTTTCCAAAAGAGCATACAATTGTTAGGGCATGCATCGTACTTATAGTACTTAAAACCTAAATCCTCACTCAATTTCTTAGCCTCTCGATATGATCGTGGCAATGACACTCCTTCTGGAAATGCCTCATTCAACAACTCAAGCAACATATCAAATATTTTATCCGACAACCCACCCAATACCTTCAAGTGTTGTAAACGAACAATAAACGATAATGTCGTAAAGTTCTTACAACCAGGCCATAACTCTGTTTCTGCCTTCTCCAACAATTCATAAAATCTCGTAGCTTCTTCACTACTTCCAACATTGTTTATGGGAACTCCATGTGCATCATGTATCATTCCCACCATATCATCTCCAATATTACATTCCTGATCTTGAAATTCTTCTCGACTATGATGAGGCACATATAACTCTCCATGAACCGTCCATATTATGTAATTAGTGTCAAACCCATTCAGAATGAGGTGTTCCTCCACAACATCTCGTTTATGAAAATATCTGTTAACACATTTAATACACGGACAATATATGCTTGCCTCAGGAGACTTATGTCTATAGGCAAACTGAATGAACTCCTGAATTCCTTGTTCGTATCGAGGATCTAGCCTGTTCGATATGTTAATCCAACTCTTATTCAGCTCCATTAGAATAATTTATATATCAAACCTGCTAAGAATAAGGATTCAAAGGGTGCTTTAAGAATGGGATTATAATATATTAAAGTTTTAGTTAATATAATCGGTAATAGTCATACAATCACAAGAGAAACAAAATACAACCAAGTATAATTTATTTTGCAAGTGGTGGTGGTGTTGTCATTTTTTAAAATGGTAAATTAGTAAAGAATTCCATGTTTTGACCATTTGAACAGAAAATAAATTAAATTTATTCATTAATTACTGTTTGCTGAAAATAATGACCTTTGTTAACAAATAGTCTTCAAATCATTCGGATAAATTTATCTTGATCTTTATAAATATGATAACGTTTCTTAAAAGGACTAAATTTTTTAAAATGTTTAAAAATTTAAGTAGCTAGCTTGTTTGAAATTTTTTGATTAGATATATCATTGGTCACATAATGCCGAGAAAGTTGATTCAGTTGACGGGTACAAACACAGACTTGGATTGCCTGCTAATGTGCATTGAGTAGTAATGAGAGATATATATGGGGCCAAAAGTTTAGGTGAGGCGCTGATATATATATTTAAGGCTGTGAGTTGTATAGAGTAATTGTAGGCAACTATATATAATAAGTGATTTTTGAATGCCATTATAAACAGTGGCATCAAACTCCAAATTCTAGCTAGTTTATAATTAGTGTTCCTATCATTTTTAAATTAGTTTTATAAAAGAAACTAATTATAAAAAACACTCTTATGTGGAGCTAATTCTTAATTAGGTCAATCTATTATGTTTTGGAAGTCACAAGACAAAATTATTAAAACTAATCTAGACAAAAATAACGAGCCATATAGAAGAGAGGCTAGACAATATTTGTGCATCTATCTAATTAAAAATACTATCCCTATTTATTAGAGGATGGGAGTTTTAATACTTATAATTAAATATTATAAGCATGGATAAAACAATTGACACAAATCAGTTGTATGTTTACTAAAGCTCCAAATTGACAACTGGAATTAACTTCTTTCGCCAAATTGGTTCAAGGAACCTAATAGCAGAGCAGCTTTAGGCCTATATATATATATTTTCCCTTCCCATTATTGTCATCTTCAATATTGTCCAAGCAGTATGTCACCATGCCTAAAGATTGGTTAAATTAGCTTCTGTGCCCCCAGCTGGTGGTGTATGCATGTCCTGGAAACTGATGATCCACTGAAATTATCGATGGGAACTTGGGAAAAATGTCAAGCTTATACTGTCTCTCTCAGGGCCAAACAATGCTAAAACTAATAATGCCTTTTGGGACTCGATCGGAAGAACTCATGAATAGGTAAATCCCGACTTGAGGTTAGTTAACTTTGAAGAGGTTCCAGCCTAGCTAGTTTCAGTTATTTAGCATAGTCATAGCCAATTCTAGTCATCCAGTTGCTAGCTAGAGCAATTGTACAAACATCAATCAAAGGTTTGTTCTGGGATACAGATCATAGATTATTAGACACACGGCCCTAACTGGTATATTTTAAGGAATCCTGATTATATTTTATTTTCTTCTTTCCTACTTTGGTGAATTTTAGTAGGCTTTATACTAGTGTAATTTCAACTGACAGCTTGCAAAGTCCTTGTGAAATTGGTCTTCACCCTAATAAGCCAATATGCTATGCTACCTCCAGATCTTCATTCACTAAAGGACCAAATCAATCAGAAATCAGACCTACACCAACTGGCTTAATTCAACAACTGCATATATATATATATAAACATGATATTAATCAAAACCGGATCTCCATCTCAGATATAGCCATTGTGTGTGCGTATATGCAATCTCCTCTAATCTCGGGCTGAACGCTTGCAACTGAGAAATTTTGGTAACGTGCAGTTTGTACAGCATTTAGTCTGTTGCCTTTATTCTCACATTATTTGCGTGCCATCTAAATCTCAATAAATTATGATCTAATAGAATAAATTATGATCTAATAGAATGAATTATCATCTAAATCTCAACCGATAAACAGAGGATCTGGGATCACACGCAAGATTCATACGTATAGACAGATAAATAAACGATAGAGATACATTATACACAAGCTGGGGACAAACCTGATCAAGGAAGAACAACTATCGCGGAGCAATCGAACTGTAATTTACCCCAATTCCAATCAACACTTCTCTGGTTGCATGTGCGACTGATCAGTGAGCGAGGGAGGGCGAGGCCAAGGGCGACAGCGAGTGAGAGTGAGCGAGGGAGGGCGAGAGCGAGTGACAGTGAGCGAGGGAGGGCGAGGCCGAGGGCGAGAGCGAGTGACAGTGAGCGAGGGAGGGCGAGAGCGAGTGAGAGTGATCGAGGGAGGGCGAGGCGAGGTGAGGCGAGCGATCGAGGGAGGCAGCGAGGCGCGAGCTAGAGAATGTTAGGGTTTGCAGGGGGGTTTTTGGAAGAGATCGAATTGGGCCGAGTGCGCGCGGGGGAAGAATTGGGCTGGGTGCGCGGGGGGGCTTATATAATCCTATCCCCGGCGGTTTTAAAACCGCCGAGGATGGTTACACACAACCGGCGGTATGATAAAACAGCCGGTTATGTTTCAAAATCACCGGCGGTTTTTTTAAAACCGCCGGAGATGTGTATCTCATTACCGGCGGTTTTAAAACCGCCGGTAATTTTGACCCATCACCGGCGGTTCAAAAAACCGCTGGTAATTGTCGTGTTTTCCAGACGGTTATTAAAACCGCCGGTAAAACTTCGCCGCCAATGACACTTTTTCCTGTAGTGTGTGTTACTAGAACTGGTCTTAAGGACTTATATCTAACATAGTAACCGCATATACATATATATATATGTCTACAATAAAAGATAATACCACTGCCGCTTATAGATATTTGTTATTCTAGACCAGATTTATATTGTTGGCTATTTAATAATATAAATAAATATTAAAAGTTATTTAAAATTTATTTTTCTTATTTTTTGAGATATAAAATTACTAATTAAATTTTTGTATTCAAGTTTAGAAAGTAACACTTCTTTTTTTTTTTTTTTTCCGTTATGTTGTTGTTTTACATTTCACTGTTCTAATCCGTGGATTTGGAGAATTGAAGGCAATCTTATCTAAACGAAATAATAAAAAATAAATTCAAAGAAAAAATTATCAGAAAATAAAATTTCAAAGAAGATAAGACCTTATTTTTTGAGCCTCCCGTGCCTTATGTCTTGGCCAACCCTAGATAATACTCATCTTAAAAAAGTGATTCCAGTAGTGACTTGCTGTTAGGTACATTCTTTTACACCCCTTGTCATATTCTTCTTATTATATAAGGTTAAAAAAAAGAAAAAAAAAAGTACTCAAACTATAGCTACCCAATAATCTTTTTGGTTTTTAAATGCTAGAGCCCAGAGGGACTATATATAAGTGCCATATAAGAGCCTGCTTGCAACCTTTTCACAAGTCATATCAGAATGCATCCCCAATGTAATGTATTCTATGAATTGTTTTACAAATGGGTTGCTTTATTTTATCCATGTGACATTTAAATGTGTATATAATATGTTCTAAAGTTGTTGTTAAGTGGGCTGAATTATTATGTGGGCCACATGTTTCATTCTTGATTGGGTCGTGTGTTTCTTGATGTGGGCCGAAAGCCTATGTCTCTTGACTCATGCATTTATCTCTTGCTGGCCCGATTTTGCCTGCTGCTGTATAAGGGCTTGTGTTGCCCTAATGTTATGAGATTTCCTTTTTCCCATTTCGCACATCTAAAACCCTAATTGGCGCCTCTTTAAAGGGAGGCACTTCTCTGGTGAATCCATTGTTCGATTGATCGGCTTATTAGTAAGATCTATTGGTAAGTGTTGGTCTTGTTTAATCTTTGTTAGAAATCACCTGAGGCGTGAATGATTGAAACTGATAAGAACGCAGATATTTGCTTTGCTTGCGAGATCAGATTAAACATATTATCTCTTGTTCTTGAAAGTGTATTTGTTTTCAGTTTGTATTCAATACCGTTGTACTTGTATATTGATCTTGATTTCTTTATTGTAAGTCGATGTAATCTCTTGTAATCGAAACCATTCATAGTAGATTGACTAAAGGCGGAGCTTCTGCCGTGAGTACAATTCGTTTGAATCCAAACACGTAAAGTTTTGTGTTCTTGTATTTCTATTTTACTGCGCTTGCTCTTGGTTGATTTGACCGATTAAACAGGGTTACAATATATTAACATAAATATTAAAAATTTACTTTTATTATTTTTTAAGATACAAAATTACTAATTAAATTTGTGTAATCAAGTTTAAAAAGTAACACCACTTCTTGTGTTTTTTTTTTTTTTTATTGTGTTATTGTTTTACATTTCACTATTCTAATTCGTGAATTTGAAGAGTTATAGGCATTCCTATCTAAACGAAATAACAAAATATAAATTCAAAAAAAAAATTACCATGATATAAAATTTCAAAAGAGATAAGACCTCAATTTTTTGAGCCTCTCATTTTTTAGAGGTGGCTTATGTCTTGGGCCAACTGTAACGCCCCGTAAATAGCAATTTAATTTAATTTTGAAGTAATTTGATTTAAATGGAATATCAAAATAATTGGTTGTGATTAAATAAAATTAAATTAGGTGATTTTAAGGAAATAAGAAATTAAGATAATTAATTTTTTTATTTTAGGAATTTCTTGAAAAAAGAAAAAAATTGAAATAAATTAAATTGTGTGATTTTTGAAAGTTCTGGGCATTTCTGTAATTATTATAGTGGGTGTTAGTGTATATAATAGAAGTTGGAGGGAGGCTGGCGTGAATCGCGGAAGAAGCCAAAAGTCGCTTTAAATATAACTTAATGCATATATTGGCTGAGAATGCATGCGGGCGCGAGCGGTCGCGCGCGAGGGCGACCAGGCTTGCGGGCGTGGGATCGAAACCGGGCAGGCGCGTGCGAGGGGGGGGGGGAATTTTGGCTGATTTAATTCAGCCCCTAGATGTCAAAACGACGTCGTTTTGGGCTGAAGGCGTTGGCCGCCTAGCGCTGCCACGTAGCCCGTGCTGGCCGCTTCTTTTGGCCGAATTCGGGCGTGAATTTGAGCAGCAAACAGTAAGAAATTTTCAGAAATAACAGTGAGTAAGTTTGAGAGAAAATCAACGAGAACGTGGGAGATTTTGATGCAAAAAAAATCGATTAAATCCCGTTTAATCCCTGATTTAATTATCTAGGTATGTGCCTAAGCTAGTAATTAATATTCTGTGCGGTTGAAATTTTATTTAGGGCCTAATTTTATTAATTTTGACAATAATTGAGTTATTGTAGTTTGTATAATTTTGACCGCGTTTGGTCAAAACGAGCCTAAGGTTATCTTCGGAAAGACAAGTTCTTTATACCCTCATTGTCGATTCTTTCGATGTCAATTTATTTGACCTCCATTCGTTGATTTCGATTGTTAATAAATTATGGAATTTAAACGGTGTGTTTAATAATTTAATTTATTAACCTAGTTTCGAGGCTATTATTCGTTGGTTGCCTACGAGGGTTTGTATCACCCTCAAGCCTATGGGAATGATGTCGTACTCACTCGGGCTAGGTTCTTAGCTGTCGGGTATTATTATGAATTTTCGATTATTTTTTGGCTAGAGCGGTTGGGCAGTGGAGGCAAGGGTTAGCTGTTCGGTGACGGTGTGACTGTTGTACGGTCTATTTTAGGCCGTCAAATGGTCTCTCCTGGTCACTGACCGCTGACCGGTGTCAGACACTGCTGACTGACTCTACCGTTATGTGATTATAGCATGCCTGATTATATTTTATTCTTGTTGTATGGTTTGGTATGCACATGGGTACGGGCTGCATGATGGGATTATCATGATTTGGTTATGCTTGATCACGGACATTTTAGATTAGTCATGTTGCATCTAGCACGGGCATATGCATCGCGTGTGGTTTACTACGTGGGCGGAACATGGCCTGATGCCTGGATGTATGGGCGCCTTGTATCACGTTGATGCTCATTACGCCTTGCATTTTATATGCATTGCATGGTTACTAGTAGTTATTAGTTCTCGGACGGGAGTACCGTTCCGATAGAGCCTATGGCTCGGCTGTCGAGAGTACTGGCAGGGATACGGGTGACAGGAGTACCGACCCGGGACAGTGCGCACAGGTTTGTGGAGATTTATGTTGCTTTTCAGGGCAGCGGCAGGTTGGTATGGGACTTGGGTGCCAGGTGTTTTATGTGGGCCCCAAAGACCGGTATATGTTTTATTATGCGGCACTGTTGCGTTGTTGCGTCACATGGTTTGTGTGTACATGTCAGTTTATATTTGGGATGATCTCTTCTTCTGTTTGATTTCCAGCCTTCCTTTTCATATAAACTTGCTAAGTCTTACGACTCACCTTGCTTTCCATTATTCTAGGTAAGGGTAAACCTAAAGTCGAGGGCGAGGACCGTACCACTTAGTAGCCAGCCGTGTCGGTAGGGTGTACAGTTTGCTGCCCTCGTCTTCTCTGATGTTTTGTTAGGAGTCCTGACTCTTATTTTTGATTGTGCCGGGTTGTCCCTTGTTTTTCCTACTCATTGGCACAGGTGTCTGTATATTTTTATATACTACGTGACCGCTGTTCTAGCGGGGGTACTTGTGGGCGTGCATGTATATTGTTTTGCTTCCGCTGTTGTATTTTCATATGTATGCATGCTAGGGTATTTTTGTCTTATGTCTATTTCTCTCTCCTCTACGTAAGCGCTTTCGTTCGGATAGACTGGGTGGTTGGGATATCCGGGCGGGGGTGCTTACAATGTTGGTATCAGAGCATCATTGAGTCAATTTGGGGGACAAGTAACTGTACACCAAGGCTGTTAAGTAGAGTTAGAGTGTTAGGGCGTGTTCTTAATTTCGAAATGCGTTCTAATTAAATTTTGGTTATGTAGGACTCATGGACGCACGTCGTGGACGAGGTCGTGGTAGACCGCCGATGCGAGGTAAAGGGCATCTTGTTCCCACTCTTGAGGTACAGGCGACGGATACAGGAGATGAGAGACAGCCAGGACCTCCGGACATGCAGGAGACATTGGCAGGTCTTCTACGGGCCATGGATGTACTGGCGGCTTCTCAGTTACGTGAGGACCGCAGTCATGATGGTATGACTGTTACGGCCCAGGCATCACATTCAGGTACTCTGAGAGATGGGGATAGTTCTGGTGCTGCATTGCTTAAAGATTTCATGGCCCTACGTCCACCAGAGTTTAGTGGAGGTGCTGACACGACAGAGGCCGAGGATTGGCTACTGGCTGTGGAGAAGCACCTACGATCTATAGGCTGTGTAGAGGCCCACAGAGTTCGATTGGGGACTTTCCTGTTGCGAGGAGACGCCGAGCGATGGTGGGAGACCACCAGACAGCGATATGGTGATGGGGGCCCGACATGGGCACAGTTTGTCGCGGCGTTCAATGAGACTTATATACCGGCGTGGGTTAGAGAGCAAAAGGTGTTCGAGTTCATTGACTTACAGCAGGGGAGTAAGACAGTTACACAGTACGAGACTGAGTTCGTGGCGTTATCTCGTTATGCTCCAGAGTTAGTGACCCCTGAATCTCGCAGAGTCAACAAGTTTCAGAGGGGGCTACGACCAGAGATTCGTCACGCCATGGCTGGAGTCGAGGCACCCGACTTCCCTAAAACTGTTCAGCGGGCCCATGCCGTGGAGCGGGATCGATTGGAGGCTTGATCGGACCAGTCAGTTATGAAGAGTGCAGGGAGCAGCAGTAAGAAGAGAAAGTGAGATGCGGGTAATAAGAGTTCAGGGCTTCCGCAGTGCCGGCAGTGTGGGCAGAGACATTAGGGTCAGTGCCGAGATGTATGTCGGGATGTA
This sequence comes from Diospyros lotus, assembly GCF_014633365.1. Classification (NCBI taxonomy): domain Eukaryota; kingdom Viridiplantae; phylum Streptophyta; class Magnoliopsida; order Ericales; family Ebenaceae; genus Diospyros; species Diospyros lotus. The sequence continues at coordinate 7,387,344 of NC_068342.1, forward strand.
TGTTATCGCTGTGGTCAGCCGGGACACTTGAAGAGAGACTGTCCACAAGCGCCTAGACCGGCTACACTGGCCCCACCAGCTACACCGGCCATAGGGCAGGATATCATTTGCTTTCGTTGTGGACAGAGAGGCCATCGTTCGAATGTATGCACCCAGCCAGCACAGATTGGAGGGCCACGGACAGGAGGTGTAGGGCCCAGACCAGTGCAGAGACAGTTTACACCGAGAGCGCCGGGTCCAGGAGCACCACTATCCTTACCAGCAGCACAGTGCCCAGGGCCCTCAAAGAGAGTGCAGATGCAGGGGAAGGCATTTGCAGTGTCAGCCACCGAGGCAGCTGAGGGCAGTGATACGGTACAAGGTATACTTTTTCTTCATGGTCACGATGCACGTGCCTTATTTGATACAGGTTCTACCCACTCTTTTATAGCACTTTATTTGTTGCATAAGATCCCGATCCCGTGTAACCCCTTACCATATGATTTGTCTATTTCGACACCGGGAGGAACGGTATTGTTGGGGAGTGAGATGGTTAGGGATTGCGAAATAGGGATTCAGGACCAGGTATTTTTGGGGGATCTTATTGTTTTGGCGATCCAGGATTTTGATTTACTGTTGGATATGGATTAGCTCTCGCGGCACTATGCTCGAGTTGATTGTCGTCGGAAGGTGATTTCATTTAAGCATCCGGGGAGACCAGTCGTGACATATCGAGGTGTGAAGCCAGTGGTGACTATGCCATGATATCGGTTATGCACACTGAGAGGCTTATACGACGTGGGTGTGAAGCCTATTTTGCCTTTGTGAATGTGATAGCTGGGAGAAGAAGGAGTTGGCTACCTATCCTGTGATGCGAGACTTTCCAGATGTGTTCCCAGATGAGTTGCCGGGACTACCACCGCACCGAGAGATTGATTTTGCAGTCGATTTGATGCTAGGTACGCAACCCATTTCCAAGACTCCTTACCGTATAGCTGCTAATGAATTGAAAGAACTCAAGGTGTAGTTGCAAGATCTTTTGGAGATGGGGTTTATTCGACCGAGCACATCGCCATGGGGGGCTCCAGTATTATTTGTGTGTAAGAAAGACGGGTCTATGCGGCTATGTATAGATTGCCGACAGCTTAATCAGGTAACAATTAAGAATAAGTACCCCCTACCCCATGTGGATGATTTACTGGATCAGTTGCGGGGTGCATCGGTGTTTTCTAAAATCGATTTGCGGTCGGGTTATTATCAAGTGCGGGTTAGAGATGAGGATATTGCGAAGACCGCATTTAGTACACGTTACGGCCATTATGAGTTTGTGGTCATGCCATTTGGGCTGACCAATGCCCCTGCAGTGTTTATGGATCTGATAAACAAGGTGTTCAAGGAATATCTAGATTCTTTTGTCATAGTTTTCATTGACGATATCCTAGTTTACTCACCGAGCCCTGAGATACACGAGGCACATCTAAGCGTGGTTTTGCAGAAGCTCAAAGAGGAGCAGTTGTATGCCAAGTTTTCTAAATGTGAGTTTTGGCAGACCCGAGTTGTATTCTTGGGACACGTGGTCTCAGGTGAGGGTATCTCAGTAGATCTAGAAAAGACCAGAGCTGTGATGGATTGGCCGAGACCGATGACAGTGACCGAGATTCGGAGTTTTCTTGGCCTTACCGGGTATTATCGACGGTTCATAAAGGGCTTCGCACGACTTGCATCACCCATGATGAAGTTGACAAGGAAAGGCGTCAGCTTTATTTGGGTCGAGTCTTGCGAGAGATCCTTCCAGGAGTTGAAGAGGCGTTTAACTTCGGCGCCAGTACTGACGATACCCAGTAGTGGTGAGTTATTTACTGTTTACAGCGATGCCTCATATGCAAGGTTGGGATGTGTTTTGATGCAGGACGACCGAGTGAATGCTTATGCATCCAGATAGTTGAAGAGGCACGAAGAGAACTACCCTACGAATGATCTGGAGTTAGCGGCCGTGGTATTTGCCTTGAAGATTTGGAGGCATTATCTTTATGGCGAGAAAGTCCAGATTTACACGGATCACAAGAGCCTCAAGTACCTCTTTTCACAGAGGGAACTCAATATGAGACAACGCCGTTGGTTAAAGCTGCTTAAATATTATGATTGCGAGATCCTCTATCATCCAGGTAAAGCCAATGTAGTTGCAGATGCGTTGAGTCGTCGTGGAGCATCAGCTGCAGCTATGATGGTGCAGGAGTGGTTCTTATTGGAGCAGATGAGTGATCTTACTATCTCAGTGGCATCAGATAACCCTACACTCTATTATGCTGCCATGAGTATCCATTCGGATCTTGAGGATCAAATTCGCGATCGAAAGCGACAGGATGAGGAGCTTAGCGGGATCATGGCTGATATGGAGAGATTTGGTCCATTGGGGTACAGCCAGAGGGACGATGGTTTTCTATTGTTCCGTGGGCGGATTTGTGTGTCGAGTGAGAGTGATATCAGGCAGAGGATCCTAGAGGAAGCTCATCGTTCTCCCTATACTATCCACCCTGGGGCGACGAAGATGTATCAGGCTTACGACGCCAATATTGGTGGAGCGGCATGAAGAGGAGCGTAGTAGAGTTTGTATCCCAATGTTTAGTGTGCCAGCAAGTCAAAGCTGAGCACCAGAGGCCCGTGGGATTGTTACGACCTTTATCTGTGCCGGAGTGGAAATGGGAGCGTATAGCTATGGATTTCGTCTCAAGATTGTTGCGTTCCAGTCGGGAACTCGATTCGATATGGGTGATTATTGACCGGTTGACTAAATCAACGCACTTCCTACCTGTCAAGAAGACCTATCCTATTCATCGACTGGCCACGTTATACATTGATGAGGTGGTGAGACTGCATGGAGTACCAGCTAGCATTGTGTCAGACAGGGATCCCCGATTTACCTCACAATTTTGGGAGGTGTTTTAGAGTACTATGGGGACCCAGTTGACTTTCAGTACAGCCTTCCATCCTCAGACTGACGGGCAGTCGGAGTGGACCATTCAGACTTTGGAGGACATGCTCCGTGCCTGTGTTCTGGATTTCTATGGGAGCTGGGATGACCATTTGTCTCTAGTGGAGTTTGCCTACAATAATAGCTTCCAGGCCAATATTGGGATGGCACCTTTTGAGGCGTTGTACGGGCGACCATGTAGATCACCGCTTTGCTAGACCGAGATTGGGAGCGAACATTACTTAGACCGGAGTTGGTAGAGCAAACGTCAGAGAAAATCTAGTTGATTCGGGCTAGGATGAAGGCAGCTCAAGACCGTCAGAAGAGTTACGCAGACAGACGACGCCGGGATTTGGAGTTTGATGTGGGTGATCATGTTTTTCTTCGGGTTATGCCGATGAGGGGTGTTCGACGCTTTGGAGTATCTGGCAAGTTGAGTCCTCGTTATGTGGGACCGTTTGAGATATTTAAGCGAGTCGGACCGTTGGCTTATCGGTTAGCCTTACCCCCTCAGTTAGCCCACGTACATGATGTCTTTCATATTTCTATGCTTCGCAAGTATGTGGCAGATCCCGGGCATATTATTGATTATCATCCGCTTGTGGTGCAAGAGGATGCGTCATACACAGAGTTGCCTACTAGCATTGTGGATCAGAAAGAGAAAGTGCTCCGTAACCGTGCGATTCCTTATATGAAGGTCCAGTGGCAGCGACATACCCCTGAGGAGGCTACTTGGGAGCTAGAGGAGGACATGAGGTGACTCCACCCTCAGTTATTTGCCTAGCCAGGTACGAATTTCGGGGGCGAAATTCTTTTAAGGGGGGAGGATTTGTAACGCTCCGTAAATAACAATTTAATTTAATTTTGGGGTAATTTGATTTAAATGGAATATCAAAATAATTGGTTGTGATTAAATAAAATTAAATTAGGTGATTTTAAGGAAATAAGAAATTAAGATAATTAATTTTGTTATTTTAGGAATTTTTGGAAAAAAGAAAAAAATTGAAATAAATTAAATTGTGTGATTTTTGGAAGTTCTGGGCATTTCTGTAATTATTATAGTGGGTGTTAGTATATATAATGGAAGTTGGAGGGAGGCTGGCGTGAATCGCGGAAGAAGCCAAAAGTTGCTTTAAATATAACTTAATGCATATATTGGTTGAGAAGGCATGCGAGTGCGAGCGGGTGCGAGCGGTCGCGCGCGAGGGCGACCACGCTGCGGGCGTGGGATCGAAACCGGGCAGGCACCGGGGGGGGGAATTTTGGCTGATTTAATTCAGCCCCTAGACGTCAAAACGACGTCGTTTTGGGCTGAAGGTGGTGGCCACCCAACGCTGCCACGTGGCCGCGTGCTGGCCGCTTCTTTTGGCAGAATTCGGGCATGAATTTGAGCAGCAAACAGTAAGAAATTTTCAGAAATAACAGTGAGTAAGTTTGAGAGAAAATCAACGAGAACGTGGGAGATTTTGATGCAAAAAAAATCGATTAAATCCCGTTTAATCCCTGATTTAATTATCTAGGTATGTGCCTAAGCTAGTAATTAATATTCTGTGCGGTTGAAATTTTATTTAGGGCCCAATTTTATTAATTTTGACAATAATTGAGTTATTGCAGTTTGTATAATTTTGACCGCGTTTGGTCAAAACGAGCCTAAGATTATCTTCGGAAAGGCAAGTTCTTTATACCCTCATTGTCGATTCTTTCGATGTCAATTTATTTGACCTCTATTCGTTGATTTCGATTGTTAATAAATTATGAAATTTAAACAGTGTGTTTAATAATTTAATTTATTAACCTGGTTTCGAGGGTATTATTCGTTGGTTGCCTACGGGGGTTTATATCATCCCCAAGCCTATGGAATGATGTCGTACTCACCCGGGCTAGGTTTTTAACTGTCGGGTATTATTATGGATTTTCAATTATTTTTTGGCTAGAGCGGTTGGGCAGTGGGGCAAGGATTAGGTGTTTGGTGACGGTGTAACTGTTGTACGGTCTATATTTAGGCCGTCAGATGGTCTCTCCTGGTCACTGACTGCTGACCGGTGTCAGGCACTGCTGACTGACTCTACCGTTATGTGATTATAGCATGCCTGATTATATTTTATTCTTGTTGTATGGTTTGGTATGCACATGGGTACGGGCTGCATGATGGGATTATCATGATTTGGTTATGCTTGATCACGGACATTTTAGATTAGTCAGGTTGCATCCAGCACGGGCATATACATCGCGTGTGGTTTACTACATGGGCGGAGCATGGCCTGATGCCTGGATGTATGGGCGCCTTGTATCACGTTGATGCTCATTACGCCTTGCATTTTATATACATTGCATGGTTACTGGTAGTTATTAGTTCTCGGACGGGAGTACCGTTCCGATGGAGCCTATGGCTCGGTGTCGGGAGTACCGGCAGGGATATGGGTGACGGGAGTACCGACCCGAGACAATGCGCACAGGTTTGTGGAGATTTATGTTGTCTTTCAGGGCAGCGGCAGGTTGTATGGGACTTGGGTGCCAGGTGTTTTATGTGGGCCTCAAGGACCAGTATATGTTTTATTATGCGGCACTGTTGCGTTGTTACGTCACGTGGTTTGTGTGTACATGTGGGTTTATATTTGGGATGATATCTTTTTCTGTTTCATTTACAGCCTTCATTTTTATATAAACTTGCTGAGTCTTGCGACTCACCTTGCTTTCCATCATTCTAGGTAAGGGTAAAGCTAAAGTCGAGGGTGAGGACTACGCCACCTAGCAGCCAGCCGTGTCAGTAGGGTATATACAGTTTGCTGCCCCCGTCTTCTCTGATGTTTTGTTAGAAGTCCTGACTCTTATTTTTGACTGTGCCGGGTTGTCCCTTATTTTTCCTACTCATTGGCACAGGTGTCTGTATATTTTTATATACTCCGTGACTGCTATTCTAGCAGGGTACTTGTGGGCGTGCATGTATATTGTTTTGCTTCTGCTGTTGTATTTTCATATGTATGCATGTCAGGGTATTTTTGTCTTATGTCTATTTCTCTCTCCTCTACGTAAGCGCTTTCGTTCGGATAGATTGGGTGATTGGAATATCTGAGCGGGGGTGCTTACACCAACCCTAGATAATACTCATCTTAAAAAATTGATTCGAGTAGTCACTCTCTCTCAGTCACTGACTGCACTCTCACCCTGCAATTAAAACACAATAAAAACAAATCATAATAAAATTTATATATATTTTTTTTTATTTTAGTGAGAGGTTTATACTCACTAGTGTACGAGTGCAGTTGTAGTCCAAATTTAAATTTATATTTTTCTGGATGAATCCAGGTCGTCCACTGAGAGATTTATTTATGGCAAAAGAAAAAGAATGTCACACACACGCACACGCATTTGGCCAAATTGACAACAAGATTTTTTATGATTTTTTTTAGACAACAGATACTAGAAAATAAAGTAAGACAGAAATTGAAATAAACATTAAATGTAAAAATATGAATTTGGATAGTGTTTGAGTTAAGACAATTTCAGTACCAACCCGTTGATTCCCAAATTTTAGCATAAAAGATTAGCAACATTAATTTAATTTCAAATATGAGGGTTTGTTATTAAATGCAATTAGAGATGATGATAGTTCTAGTTTAAACAATCCCCATACATGATATGCGGGATTCTAATTTAAGCAACCACCATAAATCCAATTGCAATTAAATCACAAAATAACTAAATTAATCATCCGGGTTTGGGTATGATAGCGTTTCCAGTTCTAGTAACTCTCATACATGGCATGAAAGCTCTAAGTTAGGCTTACGCTCCAATCCAAACCTAGTGATTTTTCAATAATTAATATACACTCATACTGAAATTTAAATTAATGTTACTTATTTAAAGTGCAGCTTTCTTTGGGAATCATTGGCGTTGGACACTGTCCTTGCCTTAACCCAAGATTAGATTTAGCTACTCATCTCCATTTATAAATTAATTGACAAGAATTTAAATGACATAATTTGAATAACAGAATTTAAATGACGGGAATTAAAATAGTAGAAACTAACCGGCCATTTAGGCGGTGAACATTTAAATGACAAGAATTAAAATTACAGAAATTTAAAGGCATAAACTAACCGACCATTTAGGTAGTGAATAATTAAATGATAAGAATTAAAATTACAGAAATTTAAAGGCATAAATTAACCGGCCATTTAGGCGGTGAATAATAAAGTAATAATAAATGACATAAGAATTTAAAAGAAGAAATGAAATAAGTAAGATCACAAGAGAGAATACTAAAGAAAATGAGAAAGAACAAGAACAATTCTCAAAGAGAGAATTATAAGGAAACAACTAAACTTTGATTCAAGAATAATAATTACACTTACAAATGCAATCAAGTGAGCTATTTATAGGCCACAAGATGCAATACAAACCACACAATTTCAATTATTCAATTAGACATAATTATATCTAATGGGCACTCACACACTTAAAGTTAAATGGATTTTAGCTATAATACACACCTAATATTAAATGAATTTTAGCTAAAATACATACCTAATAAAGCACTCATAAAGTTAAATGGATTTTAGCTATAATACACACCTAATAGATAAATGGATTTTAGCTAAAAAACACACTTAATAAAGCACTCACATTAAAAATAAAAATAGATTTCTATAAATTGATTTTTTAATCTTCATTAGGATTAAAAATAATCCTTGGGCCTTCTCCAAATAATATCTTCCATGGGTTGCTCAAATTGGGCCTTAATTCTTCATGGGCTTGAATTCTTCATGGACTTTAATTTTTCATGGGGTTGATTTCTTCATGGGTTTGATTTCTTCATGAACTTTAAGTCTTCATGGCTTAAATTCATCATGCCTAAAAAAAAAAAATAATTTAATGTTATTAATAAATTATATATTATATATATGTATTACACATGGCACATAATATATAGATTATATTATATATATATATATATATTACATGCATGCATATAATGATGTATATGTATTATATATAATTTTATATATTATTATTATTATTAAATTTTATTTTAAAATTTCATTTCATTCATTTTTCAATTTAAACTTGCATATAACCATAAAATATATATTAATATCTAATTTAAACCATTTTTAAGATTAAAAGAAGGGTATAATTATAACAAAAATTTTATAAAATTAACCACTAATCAGTCACATATTCAGATTTTTTACACTCCTTATCATATCATTTCTTATTATATAAGAAAAAAAAGGAGATACTCAAACTATAGCTACCCAGTAATCTTTTTGTTTTTTAAATGCTAGAGCCTAGAGGGACTATAAGTTCCATATAATGGCCTGCTTGCAACCCTTTCACAAGTCATATCAGAATGCATCCCCAATAATGTAATGTATTCTATGAATTGTTTCATCTAAAATATTAAATAGTTAAAGCTTATGGGTATTGTTGGTTACTATAAAAAATAGGTTTTGACTTAAATTATATGTCTAAATGTCTTTGACGGTGGATGCCTTACAAGACCTCCATTGCACGTGGAAGGTGGTAGGTGCGATAGCAATGTGATGAATGGATATGTTTGGCTACATTTTTTTATATTATTAATATTTACTAGTGGATCACCCATGCAATGCATGGATATTGTAAAAAAAATAAAATCGTTAAAGCAAAAGTTGTATAATTTTAGTAGTTACAATAAATGAAAATCACAATAAATAAGTAAAAAATAAACAAAATAATCGTGTTACAATCATGAGAATACAATAAAAGGATTACAAATTTTGAAAGATTTCTTATATACATTCAAGGGTAGACGAACAATAAAAAGTACATAACTCTATCCGAAATCATGTAAAAAATAAACCTAAATTAACATATAATACAATAAGCAATGCGTAAAAAAATACAAAAATTACATGATAACAGGAAAAAAGAATAAACGATAACCAACCTCTTTATTCTAAAATATGCATTCAAGAGTAGACTTTTTTTTTTTTTAAATTTTCACGTGTATTTGTCTTGTAATGCGTACCACACGAATCCTCAAGGCTTAATTTTTCCTAGTTGCATTCATATCACTCACTTGACAGAATAGTGGTGCTATGTTACACCAGAAAACCAACTGGATAAAAAAATACAGTTAAAATTTACTAAATAAAAGTAAAGAAGAACAGAAAATTTAAGAAGAAGAATTGAGAAAGGAGAAGAGAGGAAATTGAAGTGTTGAAACAGGAATGAAGAAGAAGAAAAGAGAGAGATATTTTTTTTTTATATTTTTTCTTCCTTTAAATTCTCTTATTTCTCTCAATTTATCAAATCACATGTCACCATTAAGTTTCTCTTTTTTTTCCCACGCTTTGCCACACAATCCGAATCTTACTTAACATAATTTTCAAAACACAAATTTAATTTGTATTTAATTTCCCCAAGTCCAACATATACACATCTTCGGAGTAGACCAATGGAAAAAAGAAGAATTAAATAAATGACACTAATCAATTAAGTTGAAAAATAAAATTATGACATTTAAAATTATAAAAAATAAATTTAAATTAATTAAATTGTATGTAAAATAAAGATAATTTAAATAATCAATTAATTATAGAAATAATAATAATCAAATTTTCAAAATTGATTATCCATACATGACTTTATATATTTCTCCTAATAATTAATTACCACATTTAAGATAGATCAAATTTTTAAAGAAGTAAAAAAAAAAATTAAAAAATAAAATTATAACATTTAAGTTATATTTAAAATTATAAGAAATAATATTTAAATTAATTAAACTATATATAAAATAAAGATAATTTAAATAATCAATTAATTATAAATGGTAATAATCAAATTTTCAAAATTGATTATCCATGACTTTACATATTTCTCCTAACAATCAATTACCACATTTAAGATAGGTCAAATTTTAAGAAAGTAATAAAAAATAAAGTTAAAAAGTAAAATTATAATATTTAAATTATATATAAAATTATAATATTTAAAAATATAAAAAATAAATTTAAATTAATTAAACTATATATAAATAAGAATAATTTAAATAATCAATTAATTATATAAATGATAATAATCAAATTTTTAAAATTGATATCCATATATGACTTTACATATTTCTCCTGACAATCAATTACCACATTTAAGATAGATCAATTTTTAAGAAAGTAACAAAAAAAAAATAAAGTTAAAAAATAAAATTATAATATTTAAGTTATATATAAAATTATAACATTTAAAATTATAAGAAAATAAATTTAAATTAATTAAACTACATAAAATAAAGATAATTTAAATATTAATTAATTATATAAATAATAATAATCAAATTTTTAAAATTAATTATACATACATGACTTTACATATTTCTCCTAACAATTATTTATCACATTTAAGACATGTCACATTTTTAAGAAAACAACAAATAAAAATAAAGTAAAAAAATAAAATTATAACATTTAAGCTATATATAAAATTATAACATTTAAAAAATATAAAAAAAATTAAAATAATTAAACTATATATAAAATAAGAATAATTTAAATAATTAATTAATTATATAAATGATAATAATCAATTTCAAAACTGATTATCCATATATGACTTTACATATTTCTCTTGACAATCAATTACTACATTTAAGACAGATCAAATTTTTAAGAAAACAAAAAAAAAAAAAAAA